>NC_064641.1:80497312-80513334 GCF_023864345.2 Schistocerca serialis cubense | reverse complement strand
TGAGGTGGGAAAAGGAAGCCAGAAGGGTTTGTGGGAGGATACAGACTATGAGGGGGGAAGTCTATCCAGAAGGTAAATAATTATTTGGAGGAGGGGAAATAACTATATTGAGGGAGGGGAAAAGACTATGCGACAGAGGAATTAAATGTATGTGTGGGGAAAGATTACGTGGGAGAGAGACAACTACTCGAGAATGGGAAGGATTGCGTGGGGGGGGGGGGAAGGACAATGTGAGAAGGGGAGGTACTACGTGGGAATGGGAAGGATTGCGTGAGAGGGGAAAGAACAATGTGAGAAGAGGACGGTACTACGTGGGAATGGGAAGGACTCCGTGTGAAGGGGAGGACTATGTTGGAGGGGAGGACTATACAGGAGGAGGATTCTATGCAAGAGGCAAGACTATATGGGAGGGGGGAGGGCATTGCAGTAGGGCTGAGCACTACACAGGAGGGGGGGAGGAGGTTGTCGGAGGAGATCATGTGGATTGAAGATCATGGAGGGGGCCAAAGACACAGTGAGGAAACACATAGGGGATGAAGGATGTGAGGGAGGAATGAGGCAGAAGGAGTGAAGGACGTGGGAGACGGAATGAGGCAGAAGGGAAGAAAGACATGGGAGCGGAAAAACTTGGGACTGCTGCAGCACGGCAGGGGGGTGGACGCGGCAGGGGGGTGGACGCGGCAGGGGGGTGGACGCGGCAGGGGGGTGTTCGCGGCAGGGGGGTGTTCGCGGCAGGGGGGTGTTCGCGGCAGGGGGGGTGGACGCGGCAGGGGGGGTGGACGCGGCAGGGGGGGTGGACGCGGCAGGGGGGGTGGACGCGGCAGGGGGGGTGGACGCGGCAGGGGGGGTGGACGCGGCAGGGGGGGTGGACGCGGCAGGGGGGTGGACGCGGCAGGGGGGGTGGACGCGGCAGGGGGGTGGACGCGGCAGGTGGGTGGATGCGGCAGGTGGGTGGACGCGGCATGGGGTGGACGCGGCAGGTGGGTGGACGCGGCAGGTGGGTGGACGCGGCAGGGGGAGGTCACAGCAGGTGGAGGATGTCGCATGGGGAATGATGCAGAAGGGGAAAGAGATGCTGGACAGGGCGGGCACTGGAGGGGAATGGAGACTGGACGGGAAGGCTGCTGGTTGGGGGATGATGTGGAAGCTTGGAAGGACCCTGGATAGAAGAATGAGGCAGGACGGGCAAGGACAGGATGCAGGACGTGCGAGGGCGCCAGGATGTACGAGGGCGCAGCACGGGGAAGGGCGCAGGACGGGGAAGGCTGCAGGAGGGGGATGAACGCAGGAGGGGGATGAACGCAGGTGGGGGAAGAACGCAGGATGGGTAAGGACGCAGGATGGGTAAGGACGCAGGTGGGGGAAGAACGCAGGATGGGTAAGAATGCAGGAGGGGAAAGGACTCAAGAAGGTGAAACGATGTAGGAGGAGAAAGGACACAGGAGGGTGAAGATCATACAGAGAGAGAGAGAGAGAGAGAGAGAGAAAGAGAGAGAAGGTGGAAATGGGAAGGTAGATGTGGAGGAGGAAACATCATCCAGAAGGAAGAATGAGGGAGTGAAAGGGAATGGGATATGGAAGTGGGATGTGAGGGGTTTGGTACAGTGTGGGGTTTGAACAGAAAGAGGGATCCGTTATGGAGAGAATGGACAGGTAGATGGAGAAGGAAGCAGGCAGGCAGAAAGAGGAGAGGGAGAAGGAGGGCTCAGCGAGCAGAAATAGCAGAGGGGGTTGGAGGGACGAGTGGGCAGACAGGACAGAGTGACAAAGAGCCCAGTGGACAGACGAGAGTGGGCAGACCCATGACAGGAAGATGTGGGGTAAGGTACACGACAATGGCGGGGTTGGGGCCACAACAGTTGGGGGTAGGTGCCACAAATAGTTGGGGCAAGGAGCCAAGACAAATGGGTGTGGGAGGATCAGCAAAAGGGGAGGGAGGAGCTATGGGTGGGGAAATATAGCAAAGGGGGATGAGCTATGGGTGGGGGAGGACCAGTGAAGGGGGAAGGAGGAGCAATGGCATGGTTCGAAGGGTCTAATACAGAGGAGGAAAGGGACCACAATTAGGGGGTAGAAGATGTGGCAGAGGGTGCAGACACATGGGTGGAGTGCCACGATGATGAGGAGTGGCCACGATGGGAAGAGGTGCTGCAATGGCAGGGAGGGGCAATGACAGCAGGTAGGCGCCACAATTGCAGGGAGGGGCTGCGATGGCAGGGAGGGACCACAAAGGGAAGAGGGTAGCAACAGGAGGAACAGACCAGAATGGGGGGACAGCAACAGTGAGAAGGGACCACAGTAGAGGAACGGGCATCTACAGGGGAGGGGCATCAAAAGTGGAGAGGCATCTGCAGGGGAGGGGCAATACAGGAGGTCATGTTGCTGTGAATGGGGGAGCCATGATAGCATGAGGGGGCACAATGGGGGGAGGGGAACGTGATGGGTGAGGGCTCTGAGATGGGTGAGGGAACTGTGACAGGGTTAGGAGACCGTGACAGGGAGAGGTGAGCATGACAGGGTCAAAGGGCTGACACAAGAGAGGGGATCGAGGCAGGAAATGGGACCATGATGGGGCCAAGATGGGAGAGGGGACCAAGGCAGGAGAAGGGACCACAAGGGAGCGAGTGGACTGATGCGCAAGAGGGGCCCAAGATGGTCGAGGGACCCGAGATGGTCGAGGGACCCGAGATGGTAAAGGGACCCGAGATGGTAAAGGGACCCGAGATGGTAAAGGGACCCGAGATGGTAGAGAGGACTCAGATGGTAGAGAGGCCAAAGACAGAGACTGAGGGGGGAGAGGGGATCGAGATGGGGGATGGGATAGCAATAGTGGAGAGAATAGCAACAGGGAGAGAAGACCATGAAAAAGGGAGGGCATTGCAATGGAACGAGGAGACTGCGATGGGGGGGGGGGGGGGGGAACTACAACAGGGAGAGGGGGTGTGACCAAGACCAGTGGGAGGCGGCTACGAGGGGGGGAGGTTAACAGGAGTAGTGGGAGTTTACCACGAGGTGGGAGGTGAATGCGGCTAGTGGGAGGTGACCACAGGAGGGGGGGGGGGGGCGAAAGGTTATCACAACACGTAGCAGGGACCCAGATGGGTGGAATGGGATATGGGATATGAGGAGCTTCAAAAAGGTCTGAATGAGGGTAGAGGCCAAAAGGAGGAAGGATCCAAAATGAGGAAGGATCCAAAATGAGGGCAGGGGCTGCATTGGGGGGAGGGCCACAGTGAGGGACGGGGTTGCAGCAGTGGAAATGTGAGAGTTCCAATGCCATGATGACGGACAGTGCAGGTAGGTACGAGAGGGGACAAAGAATGGGAATGGGTGGTAAGGTGCCATTACAAGGGAAAGGGGATGTGATGGGGGAGAAAGGGGACACAACAGCGTGATGTGGCTATAAAGAGGGGAGGGACCACGACTTTGGGAGGGAAAGGACAACAACGGGGGTAGAAGGGGGTGCAACGAGGGGACAAACCACAATGGGGGGGAAGAGGCTGCTTTGGGGGCACAAGGATCCATGAGGGGGGGAAAGGGCTGCATCGGGTTTGGCAGGGCCTGCAATGGGTGGTACAGGAGGATGGGACGAAGAGGCAGCAATGGGAGTGAGTAGACATGACGGTGGGAATACGGGAGGAAAGGGGAACAACAAGAAAGGAAGTCACTGTGATGGGGTAAAGGACCCTAGATGGAAAAAAAGGGCCATGATGGAGGCAATTGGGGCAAGGAGCTGTAACGGGAAGGGAAACAATACCGATGTGGGGAAAGGGTATACAATGTGAGGATACGGACCACAATAGAGGAGAAAGTGACTGTGATGGTGGACAAGGGGCTGTGAGGAGGAGACAAGAAGTTGAGGGGTTGCGACGGGGGAAAGGGGCAGGGGGGCGGGATGTAGGGGCCGAGAGGGAGGAGGGGCCTAGGGGTGACAGGAGAAATGGGGCTGAGAGGGGGAAGGAGGGCCGAGGAGGGAGAAAGGGGCCGAGGAGGGAGAAAGGGGCCGAGGAGGGGGGAAGGGGCCGAGACGGGGGGGAAATGGGCCCGAGACGCGACCGGGGGGGAAAAGGGGCCGAGACGGGGGGGAAATGGGCCCGAGACGCGACCGGGGGGGGAAAAGGGGCCGAGACGCGACGGGGAGGGAAAAAAGGGGTCGAGACGCGACGGGGGGGGGAAGGGGCCGAGACGCGACGGGGGGGAAGGGGCCGAGACGCGACGGGGGGGGTGGGGGGGAATGGGCCGAGACGCGACGGGGTGGGGGGAAAGGTGCCGAGACGCGACGGGGGGGGGGGAAAGGGGCCGATCCGCGACGGGGGGGGGGAAAGGGGCCGAGACGCGACGGGGGGAAGGGGCGGAGACGCGACGGGGGGGGGGGGAAGGGGCCGAGACGGGGGGAAAGGGGCCGAGACGGGGGGGGAAAGGGGCCGAGACGGGGGGGAAAGGGGCCGAGACGGGGGGAAAGGGGCCGAGACGGGGGGGGGAAAGGGGCCGAGACGGTGGGGGGAAAGGGGCCGAGACGGGGGGGAAAGGTGCCGAGACGGGGGGGAAAGGGGCCGAGACGGGGGGGGGAAAGGGGCCGAGACGGGCTGGAAAGGGGCCGAGACGGGGGGGAAAGGGGCCGAGACGGGGGGAAAGGGGCCGAGACGGGGGGAAAGGGGCCGAGACGGGGGGAAAGGGGCCGAGACGGGGGGAAAGGGGCCGAGACGGGGGGAAAGGGGCCGAGACGGGGGGAAAGGGGCCGAAGAGGGGGGAGGGGCCGAAGAGGGGTGAGGGGCCGAAGAGGGGGGAGAGGCCGAAGAGGGGGGAGGGGATGAAGAGGGGGGAGGGGCCGAAGAGGGGGGAGGGGCCGAAGAGGGGGGAGGGGCCGAAGAGTGTGGGTGTGGGAAGTCACAGGGGAACGGCAGAGGGTGGGTGTGGGAAGTCACAGGGGAACGGCAGAGGGTGGGTGTGGGAAGTCACAGGGGAACGGCAGAGGGTGGGTGTGGGAAGTCACAGGGGAACGTCAGAGGGTGGGTGTGGGAAGTCACAGGGGAACGTCAGACGGTGGGTGTGGGAAGTCACAGGGGAATGTCAGAGGGTGGGTGTGGGAAGTCACAGGGGAATGGTAAAGGGTGGGTGTGGGAAGTCACAGGGGAATGGTAAAGGGTGGGTGTGGGAAGTCACAGGGGAATGGTAAAGGGTGGGTGTGGGAAGTCACAGGGGAATGGTAAAGGGTGGGTGTGGGAAGTCACAGGGGAACGGCAGAGGGTGGGTGTGGGTGGTTATAGGATTGAATGGCGAAAGGACATAGTAGGTCACAGGGGGAACAGCAGAAGGATATGGGAGGTAATGGGGGAACGTCAGACGAGACGTGCGAGGTAACAGGGGAACGTCAGAGGAAACGTGGGAGGTCACAGTGGAACGTCAGAGGGGACGGGAGAGATCACAGGGGAACGTCAGAGGGGACGGGAGAGATCAGCGAGAATGGCAGAGGGGGTGTTGGAGGTTAGAGGGGAACAGCAAACAGGGTGTGGGAGGTTGAGGGGAACAGCAAAGGGGGTGTGGGAGGTTAGAGGGGAACAGCAAAGGGGGTGTGGGAGGTTAGAGGGGAACAGCAAAGGGGGTGTGGGAGGTCATATGGGGCGGCAGAGGGGGACCTGTGAGGGCAGAGGGGGACGTGTGGGGTCAGATTGGGACGGCAGGGGGACGTGAGGGGTCAGAGGGGGACGGCAGGGGGACGTGTGGGGTCAGAGGGGGATGGCAGGGGGACGTGTGGGGTCAGAGGGGGACGGCAGGGGGACGTGTGGGGTCAGAGGGGGACGGCAGGGGGACGTGTGGGGTCAGAGGGGGACGGCAGGGGGACGTGTGGGGTCAGAGGGGGACGGCAGGGGGACGTGTGGGATCAGAGGGGGACGGCAGGGGGACGTGTGGGATCAGAGGGGGACGGCAGGGGAACGTGTGGGGTCAGAGGGGGACGGCAGGGGTACATGTGAGGTCAGAGAGGGACAGCAGAGGGGGACGGCAGGGGGACTTGTGGGGTCAGAGGGGGACGGCAGGGGGACGTGTGGGGTCAGAGGGGGACGGCAGGGGGACGTGTGGGGTCAGAGGGGGACGGCAGGGGGACGTGTGGGGTCAGAGGGGGACGGCAGGGGGACGTGTGGGATCAGAGGGGGACGGCAGGGGGACGTGTGGGATCAGAGGGGGACGGCAGGGGGACGTGTGGGATCAGAGGGGGACGGCAAAGGGACGTGTGGGGTCAGAGGGGGACGGCAGGGGGACATGTGGGGTCAGAGAGGGACAGCAGAGGGGGACGTGTGAGATCACGTGGTAAAGGCAGAGGGGGATGTGGGAGGTCAGAGGGGAATTGCAGAGGGGAACGGCAGGTGGGACTTGGGTGGGCAGAGGTGAAAAGGAAAGTACAAGTGAGACATGACGAAGGGGAAAGGCAGGGGGGATTTTGGGGGACAGAGGGGAAAGGCAGAGGAGACGGAAGGGAAAGGCAGAGGAGACGGAAGGGAAAGGCAGGGGGGAAGTGGGGAAGGGGCAGAAGGGAAAGGCAGGCGGGACGTGGGTAAGGGGCAGAAGGGAAAGGCAGGGGGGACGTGGGTAAGGGGCAGAAGGGAAAGGCAGGTGGGACGTGGGTAAGAGGCAGAAGGGAAAGGCAGGTGGGACGTGGGTAAGAGGCAGAAGGGAAAGGCAGGTGGGGCGTGGGTAAGGGGCAGAAGGGAAAGGCAGGGGGGACGTGGGTAAGGGGCAGAAGGGAAAGGCAGGGGGGACATGGGTAAGGGGCAGAAGGGAAAGGCAGGGGGGACGTGGGTAAGGGGCAGAAGGGAAAGGCAAGGGGGACGTGGGTAAGGGGCAGAAGGGAAAGGCAAGGGGGACGTGGGTAAGGGGCAGAAGGGAAAGGCAGGGGGGACGTGGGTAAGGGGCAGAAGGGAAAGGCAGGGGGGACGTGGGTAAGGGGCAGAAGGGAAAGGCAGGTGGGGCGTGGGTAAGGGGCAGAAGGGAAAGGCAGGTGGGGCGTGGGTAAGGGGCAGAAGGGAAAGGCGTGGGGGACGTGGGTAAGGGGCAGAAGGGAAAGGCGTGGGGGACGTGGGTAAGGGGCAGAAGGGAAAGGCGTGGGGGACGTGGGTAAGGGGCAGAAGGGAAAGGCGTGGGGGACGTGGGTAAGGGGCAGAAGGGAAAGGCGTGGGGGACGTGGGTAAGGGGCAGAAGGGAAAGGCGTGGGGGACGTGGGTAAGGGGCAGAAGGGAAAGGCGTGGGGGATGTGGGTAAGGGGCAGAAGGGAAAGGCGTGGGGGACGTGGGTAAGGGGCAGAAGGGAAAGGCGTGGGGGACGTGGGTAAGGGGCAGAAGGGAAAGGCGTGGGGGACGTGGGTAAGGGGCAGAAGAGAAAGGCAGGGGGGACGTGGGTAAGGGGCAGAAGGGAAAGGCAGGGGGGACGTGGGTAAGGGGCAGAAGGGAAAGGCAGGGGGGACGTGGGTAAGGGGCAGAAGGGAAAGGCGTGGGGGACGTGGGTAAGGGGCAGAAGGGAAAGGCGTGGGGGACGTGGGTAAGGGGCAGAAGGGAAAGGCGTGGGGGACGTGGGTAAGGGGCAGAAGGGAAAGGCGTGGGGGACGTGGGTAAGGGGCAGAAGGGAAAGGCGTGGGGGACGTGGGTAAGGAGCAGAAGGGAAAGGCGTGGGGGACGTGGGTAAGGGGCAGAAGGGAAAGGCGTGGGGGACGTGGGTAAGGGGCAGAAGGGAAAGGCAGGGGGGACGTGGGTAAGGGGCAGAAGGGAAAGTCAGGGGGGACGTGGGTAAGGGGCAGAGAAAGAAAGGCAGAGGGTCTTGGGGGGCAGAGAAAGAAAGGCAGAGGGTCTTGGGGGGCAGAGAAAGAAAGGCAGAGGGTCTTGGGGGGCAGAGAAAGAAAGGCAGAGGGTCTTGGGGGGCAGAGAAAGAAAGGCAGAGGGTCTTGGGGGGCAGAGAAAGAAAGGCAGAGGGTCTTGGGGGGCAGAGAAAGAAAGGCAGAGGGTCTTGGGGGGCAGAGAAAGAAAGGCAGAGGGTCTTGGGGGGCAGAGAAAGAAAGGCAGAGGGTCTTGGGGGGCCGAGAAAGAAAGGCAGAGTGTCTTGGGGGGCAGAGGGGAAAGGCAGAAGGTCTTGGGGGGCAGAGGGGAAAGGCAGAAGGTCTTGGGGGGCAGAGGGGAAAGGCAGAGGGTCTTGGGAGTGGGTCTTGGGGGGGCAGAGGGGAAAGGCAGTGGGTCTTGGGGGGGGGCAGAGGGGAAAGGCAGTGGGTCTTGGGGGGGGGCAGAGGGGAAAGGCAGTGGGTCTTGGGGGGCAGAGGGGAAAGGCAGTGGGTTTTGGGGGGGGCAGAGGGGAAAGGCAGTGGGTCTTGGGGGGGCAGAGGGGAAAGGCAGTGGGTCTTGGGGGGGCAGAGGGGAAAGGCAGTGGGTCTTGGGGGGCAGAGGGGAAAGGCAGTGGGTCTTGGGGGGCAGAGGGGAAAGGCAGTGGGGCTTGAGGGGGGCAGAGGGGAAAGGCAGTGGGTCTTGGGGGGCAGAGGGGAAAGGCAGTGGGGCTTGAGGGGGGCAGAGGGGAAAGGCAGTGGGGCTTGAGGGGGGCAGAGGGAAAAGGCAGTAGGTCATGAGGGGAGCAGAGGGAAAAGGCAGTAGGTCATGAGGGGAGCAGAGGGAAAAGGTAGTAGGTCATGGGAGTAGAGGGAAAAGGCAGTAGGTCATGAGGGGAGTAGAGGGAAAAGGCAGTAGGTCATGAGGGGAGTAGAGGGAAAAGGCAGTAGGTCATGAGGGGAGTAGAGGGAAAAGGCAGTAGGTCATGAGGGGAGTAGAGGGAAAAGGCAGTAGGTCATGAGGGGAGCAGAGGGAAAAGGCAGTAGGTCATGAGGGGAGCAGAGGGAAAAGGCAGTAGGTCATGAGGGGAGCAGAGGGAAAAGGCAGTAGGTCATGAGGGGAGTAGAGGGAAAAGGCAGTAGGTCATGAGGGGAGTAGAGGGAAAAGGCAGTAGGTCTTGGAGGGGGCAGAGGGAAAAGGCAGTAGGTCTTGGAGGGGGCAGAGGGAAAAGGCAGTAGGTCTTGGAGGGGGCAGAGGGAAAAGGCAGTAGGTCTTGGAGGGGGCAGAGGGAAAAGGCAGTAGGTCTTGGAGGGGGCAGAGGGAAAAGGCAGTAGGTCTTGGAGGGGGCAGAGGGAAAAGGCAGTAGGTCTTGGAGGGGGCAGAGGGAAAAGGCAGTAGGTCTTGAAGGGGGCAGAGGGAAAAGGCAGTAGGTCTTGAAGGGGGCAGAGGGAAAAGGCAGTAGGTCTTGGAGGGGGCAGAGGGAAAAGGCAGTAGGTCTTGGAGGGGGCAGAGGGAAAAGGCAGTAGGTCTTGGAGGGGGCAGAGGGAAAAGGCAGTAGGTCTTGGAGGGGGCAGAGGGAAAAGGCAGTAGGTCTTGGAGGGGGCAGAGAGAAAAGGCAGTAGGTCTTGGAGGGGGCAGAGGGAAAAGGCAGTAGGTCTTGGAGGGGGCAGAGGGAAAAGGCAGTAGGTCTTGGAGGGGGCAGAGGGAAAAGGCAGTAGGTCTTGGAGGGGGCAGAGGGAAAAGGCAGTAGGTCTTGGAGGGGGCAGAGGGAAAAGGCAGTAGGTCTTGGAGGGGGCAGAGGGAAAAGGCAGTAGGTCTTGGAGGGGGCAGAGGGAAAAGGCAGTAGGTCTTGGAGGGGACAGAGGGAAAAGGCAGTAGGTCTTGGAGGGGACAGAGGGAAAAGGCAGTAGGTCTTGGAGGGGGCAGAGGGAAAAGGCAGTAGGACTTGGAGGGGGCAGATGGGAAAGGCAGTAGGACTTGGAGGGGGCAGATGGGAAAGGCAGTAGGACTTGGAGGGGGCAGATGGGAAAGGCAGTGGATCTTGGGGGCAGAGGGGAAAGGCAGTGGATTGAGTTGGGCAGGGGGAAAGGCAATGGGTTGAGTTGGGCAGGGGGAAAGGCAATGGGTTGAGTTGGGCAGAAGGGAAAGGCAGTGGTACGCGGGGGCAGACGGGGAGAGGGGAAAGGCAGGGGGGGAGTGGGGGCAAAGGGGAAATTGGAATGGCAGGGTGGACATGGAAGGAGTGAGGGGAAAGGAGAAGGGCGGGAAGGACGAGGGGTAGTGAGGGGAAAGGGGAAGGGACGAGGGGGAGTGAGGGGAAAGGGGAAGGGCGGGAGTGATGAGGGGGAGTGAGGGGAAAGGGGAAGGGCGGGTGGGACGAGGGGGAGTGAGGGGAAAGGGGAAGGGCGGGCGGGACGAGGGGGAGTGAGGGGAAAGGGGAAGGGCGAGAGGGACGAGGGGGAGTGAGGGGAAAGGGGAAGGGCGGGAGGGACGAGGGGGAGTGAGGGGGAGGAGATGTGGGAGGGCAGAATGGAAAGGGCAAGGGCGGGGGGGATGTGGGAGGGCAGAATGGAAAGGGGAAGGGCAGGGGGATGTGGGAGAGCAGAGGGGAAAGGGGGAAGGGCAGGGGGAATGTGGGAGGGGAAAGGGGAAGGGCAGGGGGAATGTGGGAGGGCAGATGTGAAAGGGGGAAGGGAGAGGGGTATGGGAAAGGGCAGGGGGGATGTGGGAGGGCAGAGGGTAGAGGGAAAGGGCAGGGGGGATGTGGGAGGGCAGAGGGTAGAGGGAAAGGGCAGGGGGGATGTGGGAGGGCAGGGGGGATGTGGGAGGGCAGGGGGGATGTGGGAGGGCAGAGGGTAGAGGGAAAGGGCAGGGGGGATGTGGGAGGGCAGAGGGTACAGGGAAAGGGCAGGGGGGATGTGGGAGGGCAGAGGGAAAATGGAAAGGGCAGGGGGGATGTGGGAGGGCAGAGGGGAAAGGGAAAGGGCTGGGGGGATGTGGGAGGGCAGAGGGAAAAGGGAAAGGGCTGGGGGGGATGTGGGAGGGCAGAGGGGAAAGGGAAAGGGCTGGGGGGGATGTGGGAGGGCAGAGGGGAAAGGGAAAGGGCAGGGGGTTGTGGGAGGGCAGAGGGGAAAGGGCAGTGGGGTTGTGGGAGGGCAGAGGGGAAAGGGCAGTGGGGTTGTGGGAGGGTAGAGGGGAAAGGGCAGGGGGGGTTGTGGGAGGGCAGAGGGGAAAGGGCAGGGGGGTTGTGGGAGGGCAGAGGGGAAAGGGCAGGGGGGTTGTGGGAGGGCAGAGGGGAAAGGGCAGGGGGGTTGTGGGAGGGCAGAGGGGAAAGGGCAGGGGGGATGTGGGAGGGCAGAGGGGAAAGGGAAAGGGCAGAGGGGAAAGGGAAAGGGCAGAGGGGAAAGGGAAAGGGCAGAGGGGAAAGGGAAAGGGCAGAGGGGAAAGGGAAAGGGCAGAGGGGAAAGGGAAAGGGCAGAGGGGAAAGGGAAAGGGCAGAGGGGATGTGGGCAGGGAAAGGGAAAGGGCAGAGGGGATGTGGGCAGGGAAAGGGAAAGGGCAGAGGGGATGTGGGCAGGGAAAGGGAAAGGGCAGAGGGGATGTGGGCAGGGAAAGGGAAAGGGCAGAGGGGATGTGGGTGGGGAAAGGGAAAGGGCAGGGGGGATGTGGGAGGGCATAGGGGAAATGAGAAGGGCAGATGGCATGTGTGAGGGCATAGAGGAAAATGGAAGGGCAGGGGGCATGTGAGAGGGCATAGGGGAAAGGGGAAGGGCAGGGGGCATGTGAGAGGGCATAGGGGAAAGGGGAAGGGCAGGGGGCATGTGAGAGGGCATAGGGGAAAGGGGAAGGGCAGGGGGCATGTGAGAGGGCATAGGGGAAAGGGGAAGGGCTGGGGGCATGTGCGAGGGCATAGGGGAAAGGCGAAGGGCAGGGGGCATGTGCGAGGGCATAGGGGGAAAATGGAAGGGCATGGGCATGTGTGAGGGCATAGGGGAAAAGGGAAGGGCAGGGGCATATGTTAGGGCATATGGGAAATGGGAAGGGCAGAGAGCATGTGCGAGTGCATAGGGGAAAAGGGAAGGGCAGGGGGGATGTGGGTGGGCAGGGGGAAGTGGGTGGGCAGGGGGGAAGTGGGAGGGTGGGGGGGAAATGGGAAGGGTAGGGGGAATGAGAATAGCAGGTGGGATGTGGGGGTCAGAGGGGAATGGCAGGGGGATGTGGGGGCCAGAGGGGAATGGCAGGGGGATGTGGGGGCCAGAGGGGAATGGCAGGGGGGGATGTGGGGGCCAGATGGGAATGGCAGGGTGGATGTGGGGGCCAGAGGGGAATGGCAGGGGCGATGTGGGGGGCAGAGGGTAAGGGCAGGGGGACATGAAAGGGCAGGATGATATGGGAGGGCAGGGGGACATGTAAGGGCAGGGGGATATGGGAGGGTAGGGGGGAATGTGGAAGGGCAGGGGGGACGTGGTTTGGCAGAGGGGAATGTAGAAGTGTAGGGTGGACATGGAGGGGCAGAGGGGAAAGTAGAAGGGCAGGGGAAGGTGGGGGGCAGAGGAGAAAGTAGAAGGGCAGAGGAAGGTGGGGGGCAGAGGAAGGTGGGGGGCAGAGGGGAAAGTACAATGGCAGGGGGAGGTGGGGGCAGAGGGGAAAGTACAATGGCAGGGGGAGGTGGGGGCAGAGGGGAAAGTAGAAGGGCAGGGGAAGGTGGGGGGCAGAGGAGAAAGTAGAAGGGCAGAGGAAGGTGGGGGGCAGAGGAAGGTGGGGGGCAGAGGGGAAAGTACAATGGCAGGGGGAGGTGGGGGCAGAGGGGAAAGTACAATGGCAGGGGGAGGTGGGGGGCAGAGGGGAAAGTACAATGGCAGGGGGAGGTGGGGGGCAGAGGGGAAAGGAGAAAGGCAGGGAGAGGTGGGTGGGCAGAGAGGGGTGTGGGAGGGAAGAGGGGAAATGCTGGAGGCAGCAGAGTGGGCGGGTAGGGTTGATTAGGAGAAGGAACCAAACTGCGAGGTCATCAGTCTCATCGGATTAGGGAAGGATGGGGAAGGAAGTTGGTCTTGTCCTTTCAAAGGAACCATTCCGTCGTTCGCCTGAAGTGATTTAGGGAAATCACTGAAAACCTGAATCAGGATAGCTGGACACAGGATTGAACTGTTGTCATCCCAGTCCAAGTCCAGTGTGCTAACCACTGCGCCACCTCGCTCAGTAGTGCAGAATGGGATGTGGGAAGGCAGAGTGGGATGTGGGAAGGCAGAGTGGGATGTGGGAGGGCAGAGGGGGATGTGGGAGGAAAGAAGGGCCCTCGGAGAGAAGGAGACATGAGAGGGAGTGGTGTAGGAAAGTGGGATAGGGGGAGCAGCAGTGAAATGCAAAGAGACATAGGGAGAGGAAAAAAATGGGGAAAAGAGAAGCTAATGAAACGAGGGAAATGGGGAAAAGAGAAGTTAAAGAAACGAGGGAAATGGGGAAAATGGTGAAGGAATAGGGGCAAGGGAGAAATGCAGTAAGGAGGAAGGAATTGATAGCAAGGGAGAAGTAGTTAAGGAATTTGAAAAGGCAAGGAAAAGTGAAATGAGTTGGGTGAAGGGAAGGGGAAAGCAGAGCGAGGAGGGTGCGAACGAAGGGAAAACTGGAGGAGGATGGGAGAAGAGAGAGAGAGAGAGAGAGAGAGAGAGAGAGAGAGAGAGAGAGAGAGAGATGGGGGGGGGAGACAGAGAGAGGGGGGAGGCGAAGGGAAAGGCGATTGAAAACAGGTAGAAGGGAAGGCAGATGGAGCTAAAATAGAGAGAAGGATAAGAGGAATGGTGTTGAAAGAAGAAGGGAATAAAGGAAGAGTAGGAAAAGTGAGGAGAAAGAGGTGGGGAAGTGAAAGGGTAAATGGAAATGGAAACAAGAAAAAGGCAAGTGGGAGTGAAAACCAGAAAGGAAAAAAGATATGGAATGTGAAGGGGAAGGGGACGCAAGGGAGAGAAGTGATTGACAGAGGTAGCAAATGACAAGGGGATAAAGATGGAGAGTGGGATAGAGAGATTGGGGAAATTGGTTAAGAGGGCAAATAGTTGAAAGGAGAAGTGGCATGGAAGGGGTATGGGGTAAGGGGAGGGGAAAAAAGGGAAGTTGGGAAAAAAGGTGAGGAAGAATATAGTACGGGTAAAGGAAATCAAGGTCATGCAAGGCGGAGAAAAGGAGGGATGACAGGGGAAGAGAAGGGGGAAAGGGGGGAAGGGATGAGGAAATGGGGAAGGGATGAGGAAAGGGGGAAGGGATGAGGAAATGGGGAAGGGATGAGGAAAGGGGGAAGGGAGGACGAAGGGAGCAGGAAAGGAGGAAGGGATGAGGAAGGGAGCAGGAAAGGAGGAAGGGATGAGGAAAGGAGGAAGGGAGGAGGAGGGGAACAGGAGAGGAGGAAGGGAGGAGGAAGGGAGCAGGAAAGGAGGAAGGGGGGAGGAAGGGGGGAGGAAGGGAGGAGGAAGGGAGCAGGAAAGGAGGAAGGGGGGAGGAAGGGAGCAGAAAGGAGGAAGGGGGGAGGAAGGGAGCAGGAAGGGAGCAGGAAAGGAGGAAGGGGGCAGGAAGGGAGCAGGAAAGGAGGAAGGGGGCAGGAAGGGAGCAGGAAAGGAGGAAGGGGGCAGGAAGGGAGCAGGAAAGGAGGAAGGGGGCAGGAAGGGAGCAGGAAAGGAGGAAGGGGGCAGGAAGGGAGCAGGAAAGGAGGAAGGGGGCAGGAAGGGAGGAGGATGGAGCAGGAAAGGAGGAAGGGAGCAGGAAAGGAGGAAGGGGGCAGGAAGGGAGGAGGATGGAGCAGGAAAGGAGGAAGGGGGCAGGAAGGGAGGAGGATGGAGCAGGAAAGGAGGAAGGGAGGAGGAAGGGAGGAGGAAAGGAGGAAGGGAGGAGGAAAGGAGGAAGGGAGGAGGAAGGGAGGAAAGGAGCAGGAAAGGAGGAAGGGAGGAGGAAAGGAGCAGGAAAGGAGGAAGGGAGGAGGAAAGGAGGAAGGGAGGAGGAAAGGAGGAAGGGAGTAGTAAAGGAGGAAGGGAGGAGGAAAGGAGGAGGAAAAGAGGAAGGGAGTAGGAAAGGAAGAAGAAGGGACGAAGAACGGGGAAGGGAGGAGGAAAGGAGGAAGAAGAGAGGAAGAACGGGGGAAGGGAGGAGGGAGGAGGAAGGGAGGAAGGGAGGAAGGGAGGAGTTAAGGGGGAGGGGAAGAGGAGGGGAAAGGGAGGGGAAGAGGGATGGGAAAGGGAGGGGAAGGGGAGCGGAAAGGGAGGGGAAGAGGGAGGAAAGGGAGGGGAAGAGGATGAGAAAGGGAGGGGAAGAGGAGCGGAAAGGGAGGGGAAGAGGATGGGAAAGGGAGGGGGAAAGGAAGGGGAAGCGGATGGGAAAGGGAGGGGGAAAGGAAGGGGAAGAGGATGGGAAAGGGAGGGGGAAAGGAAGGGGAAGAGGATGGGAAAGGGAGGGGGAAAGGAAGGGGAAGAGGATGGGAAAGGGAGGGGGAAAGGAAGGGGAAGAGGATGGGAAAGGGAGTGGAAGAGGATGGGAAAGGGAGGGGGAAAGGGAGGGGAAGAGGATGGGAAAGGGGAGGGGGAAAGGGAGGGGAAGAGGATGGGAAAGGGAGGAGGAAAGGGAGGGGAAGAGGATGGGAAAGGGAGGAGGAAAGGGAGGGGAAGAGGATGGGAAAGGGAGGGGAAGAGGATGGGAAAGGGAGGGGGAAAGGGAGGGGAAAGGGATGGAAAGGGATGGAAAGGGAGGGGGAAAGGGAGGGGAAAGGGATGGAAAAGGGAGGGGGAAAGGGAGGGGAAAGGGATGGAAAAGGGAGGGGGAAAGGGAGGGGAAGAGGATGGGAAAGGGAGGGGGAAAGGGAGGGGAAGAGGATGGGAAAGGGAGGGGGAAAGGGAGGGGGAAAGGGAGGGGAAGAGGATGGGAAAGGGAGGGGGAAAGGGAGGGGAAGAGGATGGGAAAGGGAGGGGGAAAGAGAGGGGAAGAGGATGGGAAAGGGAGGGGGAAAGGGAGGGGAAGAGGATGGGAAAGGGAGGGGGAAAGGGAGGGGAAGAGGATGGGAAAGGGAGGGGAAGAGGATGGGAAAGGGAGGGGGAAAGGGAGGGGAAGAGGATGGGAAAGGGAGGGGGAAAGGGAGGGGAAGAGGATGGGAAAGGGAGGGGAAGAGGATGGGAAAGGGAGGGGGAAAGGGAGGGGAAGAGGATGGGAAAGGGAGGGGAAGAGGATGGGAAAGGGAGGGGAAGA